>NC_056076.1:62424837-62434837 GCF_016772045.2 Ovis aries
GGGGTTAGGGTTAGGGGTTAGGGTTAGGGTTAGGGTTAGGGTTAGGGTTAGGGTTAGGGGTTAGGGTTAGGGTTAGGGTTAGGGTTAGGGTTAGGGGTTAGGGTTAGGGTTAGGGTTAGGGTTAGGGTTAGGGTTAGGGTTAGGGGTTAGGGGTTAGGGGTTAGGGTTAGGGTTAGGGTTAGGGTTAGGGTTAGGGTTAGGGTTAGGGTTAGGGTTAGGGTTAGGGTTAGGGGTTAGGGTTAGGGTTAGGGTTAGGGTTAGGGTTAGGGTTAGGGTTAGGGTTAGGGTTAGGGTTAGGGTTAGGGTTAGGGTTAGGGTTAGGGTTAGGGTTAGGGTTAGGGGTTAGGGTTAGGGTTAGGGTTAGGGTTAGGGTTAGGGTTAGGGTTAGGGTTAGGGTTAGGGTTAGGGTTAGGGTTAGGGTTAGGGTTAGGGTTAGGGTTAGGGTTAGGGTTAGGGTTAGGGTTAGGGTTAGGGTTAGGGTTAGGGTTAGGGTTAGGGTTAGGGTTAGGGGTTAGGGTTAGGGTTAGGGTTAGGGTTAGGGTTAGGGTTAGGGTTAGGGTTAGGGTTAGGGTTAGGGTTAGGGTTAGGGTTAGGGTTAGGGTTAGGGTTAGGGTTAGGGTTAGGGTTAGGGTTAGGGTTAGGGTTAGGGTTAGGGTTAGGGTTAGGGTTAGGGTTAGGGTTAGGGTTAGGGTTAGGGTTAGGGTTAGGGTTAGGGTTAGGGTTAGGGTTAGGGTTAGGGGTTAGGGTTAGGGTTAGGGTTAGGGTTAGGGTTAGGGTTAGGGTTAGGGTTAGGGTTAGGGTTAGGGTTAGGGTTAGGGTTAGGGTTAGGGGTTAGGGTTAGGGTTAGGGTTAGGGTTAGGGTTAGGGTTAGGGTTAGGGTTAGGGTTAGGGTTAGGGTTAGGGTTAGGGTTAGGGTTAGGGTTAGGGTTAGGGGTTAGGGTTAGGGTTAGGGTTAGGGTTAGGGGTTAGGGTTAGGGTTAGGGTTAGGGTTAGGGTTAGGGTTAGGGTTAGGGTTAGGGTTAGGGTTAGGGTTAGGGTTAGGGTTAGGGTTAGGGTTAGGGTTAGGGTTAGGGTTAGGGTTAGGGTTAGGGTTAGGGTTAGGGTTAGGGTTAGGGTTAGGGTTAGGGTTAGGGTTAGGGTTAGGGTTAGGGTTAGGGTTAGGGTTAGGGGTTAGGGTTAGGGTTAGGGTTAGGGTTAGGGTTAGGGTTAGGGTTAGGGTTAGGGTTAGGGTTAGGGTTAGGGTTAGGGTTAGGGTTAGGGTTAGGGTTAGGGTTAGGGTTAGGGTTAGGGTTAGGGTTAGGGTTAGGGTTAGGGTTAGGGTTAGGGTTAGGGTTAGGGTTAGGGTTAGGGTTAGGGTTAGGGTTAGGGTTAGGGTTAGGGTTAGGGTTAGGGTTAGGGTTAGGGTTAGGGTTAGGGTTAGGGTTAGGGTTAGGGTTAGGGTTAGGGTTAGGGTTAGGGTTAGGGTTAGGGGTTAGGGTTAGGGTTAGGGTTAGGGTTAGGGTTAGGGTTAGGGTTAGGGTTAGGGTTAGGGTTAGGGTTAGGGTTAGGGTTAGGGTTAGGGTTAGGGTTAGGGTTAGGGTTAGGGTTAGGGTTAGGGTTAGGGTTAGGGTTAGGGTTAGGGTTAGGGTTAGGGTTAGGGTTAGGGTTAGGGTTAGGGTTAGGGTTAGGGGTTAGGGTTAGGGTTAGGGTTAGGGTTAGGGTTAGGGTTAGGGTTAGGGTTAGGGTTAGGGTTAGGGTTAGGGTTAGGGTTAGGGTTAGGGTTAGGGTTAGGGTTAGGGTTAGGGTTAGGGTTAGGGTTAGGGTTAGGGTTAGGGTTAGGGTTAGGGTTAGGGTTAGGGTTAGGGTTAGGGTTAGGGTTAGGGTTAGGGTTAGGGTTAGGGTTAGGGTTAGGGTTAGGGTTAGGGTTAGGGTTAGGGTTAGGGTTAGGGTTAGGGTTAGGGTTAGGGTTAGGGTTAGGGTTAGGGTTAGGGTTAGGGTTAGGGTTAGGGTTAGGGTTAGGGTTAGGGTTAGGGTTAGGGTTAGGGTTAGGGTTAGGGTTAGGGTTAGGGTTAGGGTTAGGGTTAGGGTTAGGGTTAGGGTTAGGGTTAGGGTTAGGGTTAGGGTTAGGGTTAGGGTTAGGGTTAGGGTTAGGGTTAGGGTTAGGGTTAGGGTTAGGGTTAGGGTTAGGGTTAGGGTTAGGGTTAGGGTTAGGGTTAGGGTTAGGGTTAGGGTTAGGGTTAGGGTTAGGGTTAGGGTTAGGGTTAGGGTTAGGGTTAGGGTTAGGGTTAGGGTTAGGGTTAGGGTTAGGGTTAGGGTTAGGGTTAGGGTTAGGGTTAGGGTTAGGGTTAGGGTTAGGGTTAGGGTTAGGGTTAGGGTTAGGGTTAGGGTTAGGGTTAGGGTTAGGGTTAGGGTTAGGGTTAGGGTTAGGGTTAGGGTTAGGGTTAGGGTTAGGGTTAGGGTTAGGGTTAGGGTTAGGGTTAGGGTTAGGGTTAGGGTTAGGGTTAGGGTTAGGGTTAGGGTTAGGGTTAGGGTTAGGGTTAGGGTTAGGGTTAGGGTTAGGGTTAGGGTTAGGGTTAGGGTTAGGGGTTAGGGGTTAGGGTTAGGGTTAGGGTTAGGGTTAGGGTTAGGGTTAGGGTTAGGGTTAGGGTTAGGGTTAGGGTTAGGGTTAGGGTTAGGGTTAGGGTTAGGGTTAGGGTTAGGGTTAGGGTTAGGGTTAGGGTTAGGGTTAGGGTTAGGGTTAGGGTTAGGGTTAGGGTTAGGGTTAGGGTTAGGGTTAGGGTTAGGGTTAGGGTTAGGGTTAGGGTTAGGGTTAGGGTTAGGGTTAGGGTTAGGGTTAGGGTTAGGGTTAGGGTTAGGGTTAGGGTTAGGGTTAGGGTTAGGGTTAGGGTTAGGGTTAGGGTTAGGGTTAGGGTTAGGGTTAGGGTTAGGGTTAGGGTTAGGGTTAGGGTTAGGGTTAGGGTTAGGGTTAGGGTTAGGGTTAGGGTTAGGGTTAGGGTTAGGGTTAGGGTTAGGGTTAGGGTTAGGGTTAGGGTTAGGGTTAGGGTTAGGGTTAGGGTTAGGGTTAGGGTTAGGGTTAGGGTTAGGGTTAGGGTTAGGGTTAGGGTTAGGGTTAGGGTTAGGGTTAGGGTTAGGGTTAGGGTTAGGGTTAGGGTTAGGGTTAGGGTTAGGGTTAGGGTTAGGGTTAGGGTTAGGGTTAGGGTTAGGGTTAGGGTTAGGGTTAGGGTTAGGGTTAGGGTTAGGGTTAGGGTTAGGGTTAGGGTTAGGGTTAGGGTTAGGGTTAGGGTTAGGGTTAGGGTTAGGGTTAGGGTTAGGGTTAGGGTTAGGGTTAGGGTTAGGGTTAGGGTTAGGGTTAGGGTTAGGGTTAGGGTTAGGGTTAGGGTTAGGGTTAGGGTTAGGGTTAGGGTTAGGGTTAGGGTTAGGGTTAGGGTTAGGGTTAGGGTTAGGGTTAGGGTTAGGGTTAGGGTTAGGGTTAGGGTTAGGGTTAGGGTTAGGGTTAGGGTTAGGGTTAGGGTTAGGGTTAGGGTTAGGGTTAGGGTTAGGGTTAGGGTTAGGGTTAGGGTTAGGGTTAGGGTTAGGGTTAGGGTTAGGGTTAGGGTTAGGGTTAGGGTTAGGGTTAGGGTTAGGGTTAGGGTTAGGGTTAGGGTTAGGGTTAGGGTTAGGGTTAGGGTTAGGGTTAGGGTTAGGGTTAGGGTTAGGGTTAGGGTTAGGGTTAGGGTTAGGGTTAGGGTTAGGGTTAGGGTTAGGGTTAGGGTTAGGGTTAGGGTTAGGGTTAGGGTTAGGGTTAGGGTTAGGGTTAGGGTTAGGGTTAGGGTTAGGGTTAGGGTTAGGGTTAGGGTTAGGGTTAGGGTTAGGGTTAGGGTTAGGGTTAGGGTTAGGGTTAGGGTTAGGGTTAGGGTTAGGGTTAGGGTTAGGGTTAGGGTTAGGGTTAGGGTTAGGGTTAGGGTTAGGGTTAGGGTTAGGGTTAGGGTTAGGGTTAGGGTTAGGGTTAGGGTTAGGGTTAGGGTTAGGGTTAGGGTTAGGGTTAGGGTTAGGGTTAGGGTTAGGGTTAGGGTTAGGGTTAGGGTTAGGGTTAGGGTTAGGGTTAGGGTTAGGGTTAGGGTTAGGGTTAGGGTTAGGGTTAGGGTTAGGGTTAGGGTTAGGGTTAGGGTTAGGGTTAGGGTTAGGGTTAGGGTTAGGGTTAGGGTTAGGGTTAGGGTTAGGGTTAGGGTTAGGGTTAGGGTTAGGGTTAGGGTTAGGGTTAGGGTTAGGGTTAGGGTTAGGGTTAGGGTTAGGGTTAGGGTTAGGGTTAGGGTTAGGGTTAGGGTTAGGGTTAGGGTTAGGGTTAGGGTTAGGGTTAGGGTTAGGGTTAGGGTTAGGGTTAGGGTTAGGGTTAGGGTTAGGGTTAGGGTTAGGGTTAGGGTTAGGGTTAGGGTTAGGGTTAGGGTTAGGGTTAGGGTTAGGGTTAGGTTAGGGTTAGGGTTAGGGTTAGGGTTAGGGTTAGGGTTAGGGTTAGGGTTAGGGTTAGGGTTAGGGTTAGGGTTAGGGTTAGGGTTAGGGTTAGGGTTAGGGTTAGGGTTAGGGTTAGGGTTAGGGTTAGGGTTAGGGTTAGGGTTAGGGTTAGGGTTAGGGTTAGGGTTAGGGTTAGGGTTAGGGTTAGGGTTAGGGTTAGGGTTAGGGTTAGGGTTAGGGTTAGGGTTAGGGTTAGGGTTAGGGTTAGGGTTAGGGTTAGGGTTAGGGTTAGGGTTAGGGTTAGGGTTAGGGTTAGGGTTAGGGTTAGGGTTAGGGTTAGGGTTAGGGTTAGGGTTAGGGTTAGGGTTAGGGTTAGGGTTAGGGTTAGGGTTAGGGTTAGGGTTAGGGTTAGGGTTAGGGTTAGGGTTAGGGTTAGGGTTAGGGTTAGGGTTAGGGTTAGGGTTAGGGTTAGGGTTAGGGTTAGGGTTAGGGTTAGGGTTAGGGTTAGGGTTAGGGTTAGGGTTAGGGTTAGGGTTAGGGTTAGGGTTAGGGTTAGGGTTAGGGTTAGGGTTAGGGTTAGGGTTAGGGTTAGGGTTAGGGTTAGGGTTAGGGTTAGGGTTAGGGTTAGGGTTAGGGTTAGGGTTAGGGTTAGGGTTAGGGTTAGGGTTAGGGTTAGGGTTAGGGTTAGGGTTAGGGTTAGGGTTAGGGTTAGGGTTAGGGTTAGGGTTAGGGTTAGGGTTAGGGTTAGGGTTAGGGTTAGGGTTAGGGTTAGGGTTAGGGTTAGGGTTAGGGTTAGGGTTAGGGTTAGGGTTAGGGTTAGGGTTAGGGTTAGGGTTAGGGTTAGGGTTAGGGTTAGGGTTAGGGTTAGGGTTAGGGTTAGGGTTAGGGTTAGGGTTAGGGTTAGGGTTAGGGTTAGGGTTAGGGTTAGGGTTAGGGTTAGGGTTAGGGTTAGGGTTAGGGTTAGGGTTAGGGTTAGGGTTAGGGTTAGGGTTAGGGTTAGGGTTAGGGTTAGGGTTAGGGTTAGGGTTAGGGTTAGGGTTAGGGTTAGTTAGGGTTAGGGTTAGGGTTAGGGTTAGGGTTAGGGTTAGGGTTAGGGTTAGGGTTAGGGTTAGGGTTAGGGTTAGGGTTAGGGTTAGGGTTAGGGTTAGGGTTAGGGTTAGGGTTAGGGTTAGGGTTAGGGTTAGGGTTAGGGTTAGGGTTAGGGTTAGGGTTAGGGTTAGGGTTAGGGTTAGGGTTAGGGTTAGGGTTAGGGTTAGGGTTAGGGTTAGGGTTAGGGTTAGGGTTAGGGTTAGGGTTAGGGTTAGGGTTAGGGTTAGGGTTAGGGTTAGGGTTAGGGTTAGGGTTAGGGTTAGGGTTAGGGTTAGGGTTAGGGTTAGGGTTAGGGTTAGGGTTAGGGTTAGGGTTAGGGTTAGGGTTAGGGTTAGGGTTAGGGTTAGGGTTAGGGTTAGGGTTAGGGTTAGGGTTAGGGTTAGGGTTAGGGTTAGGGTTAGGGTTAGGGTTAGGGTTAGGGTTAGGGTTAGGGTTAGGGTTAGGGTTAGGGTTAGGGTTAGGGTTAGGGTTAGGGTTAGGGTTAGGGTTAGGGTTAGGGTTAGGGTTAGGGTTAGGGTTAGGGTTAGGGTTAGGGTTAGGGTTAGGGTTAGGGTTAGGGTTAGGGTTAGGGTTAGGGTTAGGGTTAGGGTTAGGGTTAGGGTTAGGGTTAGGGTTAGGGTTAGGGTTAGGGTTAGGGTTAGGGTTAGGGTTAGGGTTAGGGTTAGGGTTAGGGTTAGGGTTAGGGTTAGGGTTAGGGTTAGGGTTAGGGTTAGGGTTAGGGTTAGGGTTAGGGTTAGGGTTAGGGTTAGGGTTAGGGTTAGGGTTAGGGTTAGGGTTAGGGTTAGGGTTAGGGTTAGGGTTAGGGTTAGGGTTAGGGTTAGGGTTAGGGTTAGGGTTAGGGTTAGGGTTAGGGTTAGGGTTAGGGTTAGGGTTAGGGTTAGGGTTAGGGTTAGGGTTAGGGTTAGGGTTAGGGTTAGGGTTAGGGTTAGGGTTAGGGTTAGGGTTAGGGTTAGGGTTAGGGTTAGGGTTAGGGTTAGGGTTAGGGTTAGGGTTAGGGTTAGGGTTAGGGTTAGGGTTAGGGTTAGGGTTAGGGTTAGGGTTAGGGTTAGGGTTAGGGTTAGGGTTAGGGTTAGGGTTAGGGTTAGGGTTAGGGTTAGGGTTAGGGTTAGGGTTAGGGTTAGGGTTAGGGTTAGGGTTAGGGTTAGGGTTAGGGTTAGGGTTAGGGTTAGGGTTAGGGTTAGGGTTAGGGTTAGGGTTAGGGTTAGGGTTAGGGTTAGGGTTAGGGTTAGGGTTAGGGTTAGGGTTAGGGTTAGGGTTAGGGTTAGGGTTAGGGTTAGGGTTAGGGTTAGGGTTAGGGTTAGGGTTAGGGTTAGGGTTAGGGTTAGGGTTAGGGTTAGGGTTAGGGTTAGGGTTAGGGTTAGGGTTAGGGTTAGGGTTAGGGTTAGGGTTAGGGTTAGGGTTAGGGTTAGGGTTAGGGTTAGGGTTAGGGTTAGGGTTAGGGTTAGGGTTAGGGTTAGGGTTAGGGTTAGGGTTAGGGTTAGGGTTAGGGTTAGGGTTAGGGTTAGGGTTAGGGTTAGGGTTAGGGTTAGGGTTAGGGTTAGGGTTAGGGTTAGGGTTAGGGTTAGGGTTAGGGTTAGGGTTAGGGTTAGGGTTAGGGTTAGGGTTAGGGTTAGGGTTAGGGTTAGGGTTAGGGTTAGGGTTAGGGTTAGGGTTAGGGTTAGGGTTAGGGTTAGGGTTAGGGTTAGGGTTAGGGTTAGGGTTAGGGTTAGGGTTAGGGTTAGGGTTAGGGTTAGGGTTAGGGTTAGGGTTAGGGTTAGGGTTAGGGTTAGGGTTAGGGTTAGGGTTAGGGTTAGGGTTAGGGTTAGGGTTAGGGTTAGGGTTAGGGTTAGGGTTAGGGTTAGGGTTAGGGTTAGGGTTAGGGTTAGGGTTAGGGTTAGGGTTAGGGTTAGGGTTAGGGTTAGGGTTAGGGTTAGGGTTAGGGTTAGGGTTAGGGTTAGGGTTAGGGTTAGGGTTAGGGTTAGGGTTAGGGTTAGGGTTAGGGTTAGGGTTAGGGTTAGGGTTAGGGTTAGGGTTAGGGTTAGGGTTAGGGTTAGGGTTAGGGTTAGGGTTAGGGTTAGGGTTAGGGTTAGGGTTAGGGTTAGGGTTAGGGTTAGGGTTAGGGTTAGGGTTAGGGTTAGGGTTAGGGTTAGGGTTAGGGTTAGGGTTAGGGTTAGGGTTAGGGTTAGGGTTAGGGTTAGGGTTAGGGTTAGGGTTAGGGTTAGGGTTAGGGTTAGGGTTAGGGTTAGGGTTAGGGTTAGGGTTAGGGTTAGGGTTAGGGTTAGGGTTAGGGTTAGGGTTAGGGTTAGGGTTAGGGTTAGGGTTAGGGTTAGGGTTAGGGTTAGGGTTAGGGTTAGGGTTAGGGTTAGGGTTAGGGTTAGGGTTAGGGTTAGGGTTAGGGTTAGGGTTAGGGTTAGGGTTAGGGTTAGGGTTAGGGTTAGGGTTAGGGTTAGGGTTAGGGTTAGGGTTAGGGTTAGGGTTAGGGTTAGGGTTAGGGTTAGGGTTAGGGTTAGGGTTAGGGTTAGGGTTAGGGTTAGGGTTAGGGTTAGGGTTAGGGTTAGGGTTAGGGTTAGGGTTAGGGTTAGGGTTAGGGTTAGGGTTAGGGTTAGGGTTAGGGTTAGGGTTAGGGTTAGGGTTAGGGTTAGGGTTAGGGTTAGGGTTAGGGTTAGGGTTAGGGTTAGGGTTAGGGTTAGGGTTAGGGTTAGGGTTAGGGTTAGGGTTAGGGTTAGGGTTAGGGTTAGGGTTAGGGTTAGGGTTAGGGTTAGGGTTAGGGTTAGGGTTAGGGTTAGGGTTAGGGTTAGGGTTAGGGTTAGGGTTAGGGTTAGGGTTAGGGTTAGGGTTAGGGTTAGGGTTAGGGTTAGGGTTAGGGTTAGGGTTAGGGTTAGGGTTAGGGTTAGGGTTAGGGTTAGGGTTAGGGTTAGGGTTAGGGTTAGGGTTAGGGTTAGGGTTAGGGTTAGGGTTAGGGTTAGGGTTAGGGTTAGGGTTAGGGTTAGGGTTAGGGTTAGGGTTAGGGTTAGGGTTAGGGTTAGGGTTAGGGTTAGGGTTAGGGTTAGGGTTAGGGTTAGGGTTAGGGTTAGGGTTAGGGTTAGGGTTAGGGTTAGGGTTAGGGTTAGGGTTAGGGTTAGGGTTAGGGTTAGGGTTAGGGTTAGGGTTAGGAGTTAGGGTTAGGGTTAGGGTTAGGGTTAGGGTTAGGGTTAGGGTTAGGGTTAGGGTTAGGGTTAGGGTTAGGGTTAGGGTTAGGGTTAGGGTTAGGGTTAGGGTTAGGGTTAGGGTTAGGGTTAGGGTTAGGGTTAGGGTTAGGGTTAGGGTTAGGGTTAGGGTTAGGGTTAGGGTTAGGGTTAGGGTTAGGGTTAGGGTTAGGGTTAGGGTTAGGGTTAGGGTTAGGGTTAGGGTTAGGGTTAGGGTTAGGGTTAGGGTTAGGGTTAGGGTTAGGGTTAGGGTTAGGGTTAGGGTTAGGGTTAGGGTTAGGGTTAGGGTTAGGGTTAGGGTTAGGGTTAGGGTTAGGGTTAGGGTTAGGGTTAGGGTTAGGGTTAGGGTTAGGGTTAGGGTTAGGGTTAGGGTTAGGGTTAGGGTTAGGGTTAGGGTTAGGGTTAGGGTTAGGGTTAGGGTTAGGGTTAGGGTTAGGGTTAGGGTTAGGGTTAGGGTTAGGGTTAGGGTTAGGGTTAGGGTTAGGGTTAGGGTTAGGGTTAGGGTTAGGGTTAGGGTTAGGGTTAGGGTTAGGGTTAGGGTTAGGGTTAGGGTTAGGGTTAGGGTTAGGGTTAGGGTTAGGGTTAGGGTTAGGGTTAGGGTTAGGGTTAGGGTTAGGGTTAGGGTTAGGGTTAGGGTTAGGGTTAGGGTTAGGGTTAGGGTTAGGGTTAGGGTTAGGGTTAGGGTTAGGGTTAGGGTTAGGGTTAGGGTTAGGGTTAGGGTTAGGGTTAGGGTTAGGGTTAGGGTTAGGGTTAGGGTTAGGGTTAGGGTTAGGGTTAGGGTTAGGGTTAGGGTTAGGGTTAGGGTTAGGGTTAGGGTTAGGGTTAGGGTTAGGGTTAGGGTTAGGGTTAGGGTTAGGGTTAGGGTTAGGGTTAGGGTTAGGGTTAGGGTTAGGGTTAGGGTTAGGGTTAGGGTTAGGGTTAGGGTTAGGGTTAGGGTTAGGGTTAGGGTTAGGGTTAGGGTTAGGGTTAGGGTTAGGGTTAGGGTTAGGGTTAGGGTTAGGGTTAGGGTTAGGGTTAGGGTTAGGGTTAGGGTTAGGGTTAGGGTTAGGGTTAGGGTTAGGGTTAGGGTTAGGGTTAGGGTTAGGGTTAGGGTTAGGGTTAGGGTTAGGGTTAGGGTTAGGGTTAGGGTTAGGGTTAGGGTTAGGGTTAGGGTTAGGGTTAGGGTTAGGGTTAGGGTTAGGGTTAGGGTTAGGGTTAGGGTTAGGGTTAGGGTTAGGGTTAGGGTTAGGGTTAGGGTTAGGGTTAGGGTTAGGGTTAGGGTTAGGGTTAGGGTTAGGGTTAGGGTTAGGGTTAGGGTTAGGGTTAGGGTTAGGGTTAGGGTTAGGGTTAGGGTTAGGGTT